>NC_079442.1:43411168-43443668 GCF_903798145.1 Danio aesculapii | reverse complement strand
CTTAATTTCCTATTTTGACAGGTTTTCTGCGAACCTTTAGGGCCTCAATTTGGGTTTCAGTTTGATTCTGAAAGTTATACACTAGTGTGGAGAATGACAGGGAAGTGTTTTCATTTTTATGGATTTACGGTCGCACAACGATGCAATGTCCTATTCTGGCAGGGTTTCTGCATCTTTAGGGCCTCAAAAAGACCTTCATTTTTATCCTGAAAGTCTTGAAATCGTAATGTTCTTGGGGTTGGTGTGGGGTTCTTCATGTTCATGCGCTTACGATCACATACCGAGTTTAAAAACACATGACTTTTGATCTTCATTGTCAGGGTTTTCTCTCTTAAAGCAAATAATCCTCAGGGTTTGCTAATAGGACCTCTATATTTTTCCTGATAGAAAGTCACTTGCACAGTTTTTCTTGATAGTCCCAATTCTGACAGGGTTTCTGCATGTTTAGAGCCTCAAAAAGACCTTCATTTTGATCCTAAAAGTCTTGAAATTGTAAAGTCATACACTGCTGTCTGGAGAATGCCTGGGAGGGGTTCTTGCGCTTAGTCACATACTGAGTTTAAACACGCATGACTTTTGATCCTCCTTGTCAGGGTTTTCTTAAAGCAAATAATTCTCAGGGTTTGCTAATAGGACCTCTATATTTTTCTGATAGAGAGTCACTTGCACAGCGATTGTTGAAATTTTCTATTCTAACAGGGTTTCTGTGAATCTTTAGGGCCTTAAAAAGGCTTCAATTTGATCCTGAAAGTTATACACTGCACTCTTTACTTTTGTAAACAAATTTATTTCCTTTAAATCAAAAATGAAACCACCAACATGCGAGGGCTTGTGTATCTCTCTTATTATCGTAATGTGTGCAGTTTTTAATTGCTTTGCAAGATTTGTTATGTTCACTGCACATTTCAGATTATTAAAAAATGCTCTGGAAAATACTGTAGCCTTTGGCTCTGGTTACTGTGGTAAAATGCAGCAGCAGCCTGATAAAAAGCCTCATCGGTGAGCTCCATCACCTCAATTCCCAAACTGGGTCAGGACTCGCATGTTAAGAAAGACTGACCTACTTGACTAAATGTAAAATCTCAGTGCGTTTTGTTTCCTGATGGTGATATTGTGGCTCTGATTGGGACATTTGGATCAGACCTTGTGGCCTGATGTGCTCTCGCATGGCAGATAGTGTGTTCAGCATGTTCTGGAGAGATATTGATCGGCTTCTGCAGTCCTTGGAGGACTTCTGTTTGTGTGTGTGTGTGTGTGTGTGTGTGCATATGTGTGTATGATTGAGCAGACAGAGAGAGGGGCAGAGAGGTCGTTCAGTATTAATAGCACACAGGAAGCTGAGTGGCTACTTGCTGGGCTCCCTCGTGACTGCGGCTGTAGTGGATGGAGGGATGCTGGAGACTGTGGGAGAGGACAGAGATCACTAGAGATGCTCCGATTTTCACTTTTCATGACCGATTCCGATCGCTGATTCCCTGCAAGCAAATTGACCAATTACTATACTGATTTCTGTTTTAAGCCCTATAATTTCTTAAGCTATGAACCAGAAAAATGTGAAATATGAGTACATGAACAAGTTATTTATTTACTTTATCATGAGCTATTTGCAGTGATCAAATGGTAGGATGCTCAACATTTGTGAACATTTGTGGCTTTAGTGGATGGAGAGATACTGTGGGAGAGGACAGAGATCACTAGAGATGCTCAGATTTTCATTTTTCATGGCCGGTTCTGATCACAAATTTCTTGCAAGCAAATTCACTAACTATACCGATTTCTGTTTTAAACCCCTCATATTTCTTAAGCAACAGTGCATCTGGAAACTATTCATAGCGCTTCACTTTTTCCACATTTTTTTATGTTACAGCCTTATTCCAAAATGGATTAAATTCATTTATTTCCTCAAAATTCTACACACAAAACCCCATAATGACAATGTGAAAACAGATTTTTTGAAATTGTTGCAAATTTATTCAAAATAAAAAACCAGAGAAATCACATGTACAGAAGTATTCACAGCCTTTGCTCAATACTTTGTTGATGCTCCTTTAGCAGCAATTATAGCCTCAAGTCTTTTTGAATATAATGCCACAAGCTTGACACACCTGTCTTTGGGAATTTTTGCCCATTCCTCTTTGCAGTACCTTTCAAGCTCTTTTAGGTTGGAGATGTTCAACCTGTCTAACCCCTTCAGACCCTGCGTCCATTACAATGGACATCATATGACATCCCATGTTTTTTTCACTTCTGGAGCATTATACCAAATTTTAAGCCTACAGTCCATGAGAGTGGACATTTTTCATCCAATAAAATGGCAGTAAGGCTCTGCATGTCGTAATTTGAAAAAAAATCCACTGAACTAAAATGCAGCATGGCAGCACTTCATTCCAAACACAGAAGTAAGCCACATTTACATGGTTTTATTCAGATCTATTGACATATTTGCAGATATTTCATAGATTGTATGTAAAAAAGAGGGATTTAACTTACTAATTAAAGTTACAAATCAATTGTAGAATTGCAAGCTTTAGATCAGGATTTTTTTAAATATGTTTGTCCATTACAATGGACAGTGGGTTCAAAGGTCTGTTATTAAAATTAAATCTCCAGCAATGCTGATTGAGCTTTTTGTATATTCAATATGTTGAGTGATGACAAACAGTTTAATGGTGGTTCCAAACATCTTCCACTTATGGATGATGGAGGCCACTGTGCTCACTTGAACTTTCAGAGCAGCAGACAATTTTCTGTAACCTTCCCCAATCCTGTCTCAGAGGTCTACAGACAATTGCTTTGTCTTCATGCTTGGTTTGTGCTTTGACATGCACTGTCAAGCCTGGGACCTTATATGGACAGGTGTA
This sequence comes from Danio aesculapii, assembly GCF_903798145.1. NCBI lineage: Eukaryota > Metazoa > Chordata > Actinopteri > Cypriniformes > Danionidae > Danio > Danio aesculapii. The sequence goes on along the minus strand of NC_079442.1, from coordinate 43,440,807 downwards.
TGCCTTTTCAAATCATGTCCAATCAACTGAATTTACCACAGGTGAACTCCAATGAAGCTGCTGAAACATCTCAAGAATGATCAGTGGAAACAGGATGTACCTGAGCTCAATTTAGAGCTTCACAGCAAAGGCTGTGAATATTTATGTACATGTGATTTTTCTGGTTTTTCATTTTTAATAAATTTGCAACAATTTCAAAAAATCTTTTTTCCACATTGTCATTATGGGATATTGTGTGTAGAATTTTGAGGAAATAAATGAATTTAATACATTTTTGAATAAGCCTGCAACATAAAAAATGTGGAAAAAGTGAAGCGCTATGAACACTTTCTAGATGCACTGTTTATACATAAAAAATGTAAAATGTGAGTACACAGACTATTTATTTATTTTATGAACTATTTGCATGTGAACATTTTAAGATTTTACTACAATTTTTTTTATTTTTAGAAATGTCCCGATCAGGTTTTTTTTTCGCTCGAGTCGGAGTCATTTGATTTTGAGTATCTGCCGATATCGAACCCGATCTGATACTGCTATAATACATAAAAAAAGAATAAATAAGAGCAAAGAAACATGATGTTCCTTATTTTTTATTTAATTCATTTTATTTTAACATTCTGTGAGGTAGCTTGAATAATCAAGTAATAAATAACATAAATTCTTCACTTTTGGACTTTAGTGCAACAGTAAATATAAAAAAAATTTATATAAAAAACAAATAGCACCTCAGTTTAAAATACCCAGCAGGCAATCCCATTTACACATATCTCACAGATTGCTATGGCTATGTTGACATCAACTTTATAATACCTCCAGACCATAGGTATACTCGCGCTTTCCGCTTCAAGCTGCTTCCGTGTTCTACTTTGTCGGTGTTCTGTCGATTTGTCCTACCTTGTCTGATTGTCCTACCTCCCACAGCACATTTTGATGACTCAATATGCTACCCATCAGATTTGCTACCAGTGTGAGTTAGAATGTAGACTGGTGTGATATGAAGCTGTAATATCGCCCCAACCTATCTAATCCTCAACCCCAACCTCAGAACTATTCAAATACAGTGTTGGTAGCATAATCTGATGGGTAGAATAAAATGTCAGGAAACCGGCATTTAACCAATAGCATCTCTGCAACAAAGTGATGTCATGCCGCACATGTTGCTGTTTCTGTGTGTCAAGAAAGAGGTCTAACTCTGTGCACAGCATAACTATACATGTTAAAAAAAGAGAATATATACAGTTGAAGAATTATTAGCCCCCGTTTATTTTTTCCCTAATTTCTGTTTAACTGAGTTTTAAACAGTTTCTGTTCAATAGTTTTAATAACTCATTTCTAATAACTGATTTATTTTATCTTTGCCATGATGACAGTACATAATATTTTACTAGATATTTATTAAGACACTTCTATACAGCTTAAAGTAACATTTAAAGGCTTAACTAGGTTAATTAGGCAAGTTAATGTATAATGATGGTTTGTTCTATAGACTATGGAAAAAAATATAGCTTAAAGGGGCTAATAATTTTGACCTTAAAATGGATTTTAAAAAAATTGAAAACTGCTTTTATTCTAGCCGAAATAAAAATAAAGCAAACTGAATAAAGCAAACTTATCATGGTGGAAAATTGTCCATATGAAGATAGTTAGGTGAGGCAAACGTATTAGATTACAAATCATAGACATTAAGTTTTGTTGTATTTATATTGCATTTTGTGCATAGAACTGCAACTAATACTACTACTATTCATCCATAATATATCCCTGTAAATATCATTAGTCTGAAAAAAGTTGGTGTCGTACTGCTTCCTAGAGTTACTTTTTATCTAGAAACTGCAGTCAAATATATGTTTAACAAAAATATAAGCTGAAGCAGGCAATTCAAATGAGCCAGTGCTGAAATAATATTCATTTTACAGATGTAATTTCAAATGAAAATACCGTCTAACCTTTCTTGAAGACAGATGGTATCCCCCCAAAGATACTTTATTAAAAACTCATACCCTCAGTATATTTAGGATTTACTTTTAGTGTTTCATGCATCAGGAACAGTGAGCTGCTCTATCCGTCACAGGCCCTGATTTATGTTGCTACTGGTACAACCAAATAATCCATGCATAAGGTCAAATCTAATGCATCTCTGTGGATGACTGTAACATTTAGGCTATACTCCTGTTTTGGTGCATTGTGATGCATTGTGTGAGGTTACCTAGATGGCAGAAATCATGAAACAAAACTTGATCATCATCAGCTAATGATATGGTGTGAAGACACAAATAGCAGGTTTTTCTATCCTACACATAAGAGCAAGCAGTTATAAATGACAGTGGTCATTATTTTTTAAAGTGCAGTTATGGCATGCAATCATCTTTTCAATGGGAAATCAATGTCCACTCGTATATATGTCTACTTAGCAACATTTATTGGCTGCGATGTCAAATGTAGCCAGACCTCTGAATTCTACCAGAGGCAAAATTGCCAAGTGACAGATGTGAGAGAAAAATAGGTTAAGAATGGATGTAACATTAGTGATGCCTTCATTCTGGAAAGTGTACTGTGCATGACACACTAGTTTTTTTTTTAATTTGCATATTTAATTTTGCATAATTTGCTGAAAAAATGTTTTGTTGGATATAATTGCTATATGCAAAATAAAAAACTGTATATTTCTACAATTTTCAAATAATGCAAACTGTGGTATGCTAATATGGTAACTGCTAAGTATTTTTAACTGAAATAAATATGAACAATTGTATTTTAATGTATTTATTTATTTATTTTTTTTCAATTTAGTGAAGTTTCACAAACTAATTTTGAGAGAAGCATGTGATATTATTGCGTGGCTGGTCTCTCATCTGTAATAATTAGTAAGCTAATCAGATCATTCCAAACTCTCCATAAATAGCCCGTCTAACATTAATCCCTTTTCTTAATTTTTTTTAAGAGTCCCCCCCACCCCCCCATCCACCCCATCTCCCTTTTTTCCTCCTTTACCAGGGGGAGCTCTCGAGAACTATCTGATCTCATACCCCGTTACATGCTCATTGACCAGGCGGGAGCCCTGGTTTCAATTATCTCAGACTCCGAGCTCTGGGTTCTCTTCCGGGACATCATGCCAAACCTGCTAATAGCATCAAGCAATATCTAAGTGTGAATTATTATTATTATTGATATTAATATTTTGCTCTTTTATTTTGATAGGACAGTATATTGACTTGAAGAGGATAGGATTGAGAGGTTTTGGGACACCCATGTTCACTAGGCTATAGGCATGTGCATTTTTTTATTTACTTTTTTATTGTTATTATTTTTAGGGGTTCCTCAACATTAAAATTCTGTGCTGAAACCAGAAATTCTGTTCACACGTTGCAGACCACCAAAATGGAAAATGCTTTGTATAAATTAACATTATTTTTATTCAATTATATGAAATAATTCTGTTGGAATTTGTCATTTTAACTCAATAATTTGCATTATCCTGACTTAAAATAACACATGCCAATTAATTAACCACATTTTATTGACAGTTATATTTGATGTTACGTTAAAGTCAGAATTACTAGCCTGGCTTTGAATTTTTTTAGTTTTTATTTTTTATTTTTTTTTATATGTCCGAAATGATGTTTAACAGAGTAAGGAAATTTTCACAGTATGTCTAATAATATTTTTTCTTCTGTGGAAAGTGTTATTTGTTTTATTTCGGCTACAATAAAATCGGCTATTTTTTTTAATAGTCTACAGAACAAACCATCATTATACAATAACTTGCCTAAGTACCCTAACCTGCCTAGTTACCCTAATTAACCCAGTTAACCCAATTTCTGTTTAACGAAGAGTGTATATATGGGTTTTTTCAACCCATTTCTAAACATAATAGTTTTAATAACTGATTTCTAATAACTGATTTATTCTATCTTTGCCATGATGACAGTAAATAATATTTTACTAGATATTTTTCAAGACACTTTAATGCAGCTTAAAGTGACATTTAAATGCTTAATTAGGTTTATTAGGTTAACTAGGCAGGAATGTATGTAATGTTTTCAAATAAAAAAATTGCTTAAAGGGGTTAATAATTTTTACCGTAAAATGGTTTTAAAAAAATTTAAAACTGCTTTTATTATATTAAATAAGACTTATTTAAAAAAAAAAAAAAAAAAAAAAAAAAAAAAAAAATATATATATATATATATATATATATATATATATATATATATATATATATATATATATATATATATATATATATATATATATATATATATATATATATATATATATATATTATTAGACATACTGTGAACATTTCTTGCTCTGTTAAACATCATTTGGAAAAATCTTTAAAATGAAAAAAAAAATAAAGGGGGCCTAATAATTCTGACTTCAATTGTGTATTTTATTTTTTTTATACAGTAATTTACTTTTTTAAAAACATCATAATTCATAGGTAAGTATATGAATTAAATATCCACAGAGCAGATTACTTGACTATTTTGAACTTTGATCAGAGTGATGTTGCGTTCCACCCTCTGGTGTTTTGGTCAGTGTGGCTACAAACAGCCAATCCGTCACAAGCCATTGAAATGAATGGGTTTCACTGTGCAGTGCTTTCTGCGTCCTGTGTGCTCCTACTAATGCAGCTTAACTCATACCTCATGAACAGCAATGTAGTCTTATGAATAAAACCTTGACAGTCATCCAATCAGATTGCACCCTGCTTCATCACTTTCTGCATGTATTGTGAATCAGCTTTAACATCTGAATCTGAAGCCTGATGATGTGACTCAGATGTGGTGTTTTTACTGCTTTTTACTGCCCGCTTCACAGTCTGTGTTCGCAATAGAAATTCTCAATTCATTTCCATTTCCTCTGTGCTTTATCAGCCACTCATTAAACACCAGCAAATGCAAAGCAGTCGTCGGTAGCAGTGGTGTTAATGAAAATGAGAAAATCAAATATTCATCAATTGGCATTATTCAGTCGTAATGCTTGGTCCGTTCGGCTCATCTTTTCCCCTTCAGAAGATTTCAGATCAGCTGTGATGTAAAATCTATTGAAATATTGTCACTCAAAAGCACAGACGCTTCATGAGCACGTCATAAAAACCTATTAAAAATCAATTTTTATGGCCCTTTTCCAAATAGTCTTTGCGTTCCAGTCCATTTACAATATTCCATCAACCTGGAATAACACAGAGAAGCTGTATTTACAGCTCGGGCTGCTGGGTGTTGATGTGTGTGTGTATGTTTTCCAGCCATTAGTGAGATGACTGCTGTTAAAAACAATACATATATCAACTGCAAATAAAGAAAATACATTGATTTATATTAAATATAAAAGATGCAGACCAATATTTAAAGAATATTCTGGGTTCATGTTAAATGCACAGATGCCTTTGTTTACAAATTATGACAATTTAATGTGTTAAATAAAAATTTATCATATTCAATTCGCCTATTTAATTCGTTTATCTGTCCTGCCACCGTGATTCTGACCTGCACTTCTCCCCCTCAATCCCCCCTATTCACTTTGGCCTGACCGGTTGAAAATGCTGTCCCAGTCCACCCCTGCTCCACACAGAAATGCCAACTGACCCAGCTGAGCCTCGAACCAGTGACCTTCTTGTTGTGAGGTAAACGTGCTAACCACTGAGCCACACTTCATTTGCAAAAACAGTTTACAGAATTTTTATATTTTATTAGTTTTAGTGTCATTTCAGAAATTTAATTAGTACATTATTATTATTATTATTATTATTATTATTACTTTACTATTATTATTATTATTATTATTGGTTGTAGTATCATTAGCATTATTATTATCAATGTAATAAATAAATAATTATTTTTTGTTTATTCATTCATTCATTTTCTTTTTGGCTTAGTCCCTTTATTAAACCAGGTTCACCACAGCGGAATGAACCGCCAACTTTTCCAACATATGTTTTACGCAGCGGATGCCCTTCCAGCTGCAACCCATTACTGTGAAACACCCATACACACTCATTCACTACGGCCAATTTAGCTTATTCAATTCAGCTGTACCGCATGTCTTTGGACTGTAGGGGAAACCGGAGCACCCGGAGGAAACTAACATTAACACGGGGAGAACATGCAAACTCCACACAGAAATACCAACTGACCCAGTCGAGGCTCGAACCAGTGACCTTCTTGCTGTGAGGCAAGAGCGCTACCCATTACGCCACTGTGCTGCCCATTTTTTTTTATTATAATATTATTTTATTTACATAGTAACCAAAAATGTTACTCATAATGTCTGAAAAAAAAATGGAAAAATAAAAAACATTAAAAAGCAAGCCATTAAATCTAAGGGTTTAAAAATATATACATATCCTTGTGTACAAACTTTTTTTTGAACGCAATAATTCATTTGACAGCATCAATAAAGATTATATACAGGCAGGGCTTGACATTAACACCCGCCAAATGTGAGTTGATTTCAGATGTGGTGGGTTAGACGGTCACTCCCACTAGCCACTTGAAAATATTTTTTAAATTGTAGTTTTCTTAAAAGCAGGGCTCGACAATAAGGGTGACCCAATATGCGTGCAAATGTGATCTTAGAATCGAGACATAAATAATTGTGTTTGAGCAAAAGAAAGCAGATGAATACCGAATTAGAGGATGATCACTCGTGCAACAGCTGATGTGATGCGCGTGACTGTTTAAAACGCGTGCGTGCTCTCGTTTCCTTGCGTGAAGCAACCATGCCTCGAAAAGCACGAAACGTGATCGGTTCTCTTTCCAACAGACTAGACAAAAAGTTATGCTCATGCACCCACAGTCTTGCTGCTTTCAAGAGCTCCAAATTTTTCTTTTTGTAAGCAGCACCGGTTGGTTTCACTTTGAACAGATTATTAATTGGCCTATCGTTAACCTTGTGCGTGTAATCGTCCTTTCATTATCACACACAGTATTTTTGTCACCGGTTTTCTTTTGCTTTTGTTGATATGGTTTAATTATCATTTTTTACAATAACATTGGTTTAATGTGTAGATAACTGGTGATCTGAGAGACCTTTAGCTAGGACAGATTACTGTGCATATGACTAATTCTTTTTTAAAAGTCAATTGTTTTTCTTTACTTTTTATTTAACAAAATATTTCTTCAAAAAATATGGTATACAGCTATATTTTGCTGATTTGACACATTTAACATTTGTGGCTAAGAAATAATTATTGTTTGGTGTGGTCAGAGATTTTAATAAATTAGAATTTAATAAATTAGTCCTTAATTTTGAGCTCTGAAAAGTCATGTGAAATAAAAACTAATTGCAATATAACACTATGAATCCATAACCCATTTGTTCATACACGACACACAAAAAGTGAAATGAATGAGGAGGCATGTGGACATAACACAAAATCTAAATCAAGTAATTTTAGCAGGTCAAGTCATATTATTCATATAAAATACATTTTCCCAACAACAAAATTGTGGCTAGTGAAAATGCAGAGTGGCTAGTAACGTTGGAAAACTTTTAGCCACAGTGGCTGGTGATCAAAAAAGTTAATGTCAAGCCCTGTATACAGGCCTAGCTATGTATATAAATATGTTTATAATATCTAATAATGCTTACATAGTCACAGGCTTTAAAAATACATGCAAAAGTTTTTGAATCTATGGAAAATGAACAGTTTAAGTGCTATTTGTCAGCAAATAATATTTTATGTCAAACTCAGTCAGATATTTGACAGGGGCACAGCACTATAACTGCTGCAGTGTCAGTTACTAATGATATAATCATAAGAACTGTTTCTATAGAAAATCATATCTCTGCTCCTTTAACAGTAAAGACAAGTGTTCCTCAAGGCTCAGTTTTGGGTCCAGTTTTATTCTCTATTTATATAAATGAACTTGGTAAAGCTGTTGAGTCAGCAAATGTACACTTATGCAGATGACACAATTATTTACACTATGGCTTCATCTATAAAAGTGGCAATAGACTCTTTACAAAATGCTTTAAATTCATTCCAAATGTCTCTTGATTGCTTAAAATTGGTATTGAATGCAAAAAAAATAACTAAATATATGATCTTTACCCGATTCAGATAATTAAGACATAACTTTAATGTTAAAACTTTAACTGGCACACAGATTGAGCAATCTTTTAAATATTTAGATGTCTGGCTTGATGATAAGTTGACTTATTGTTGTCATATCGATAGCCTTTTAAGAAAAACTCAGACCAACATTAGGTTTTTATTTTTGCTAGTACTGAATTACGGTGACATACTTAATATTCACGCACCTCTGAATGTTTTTTAAAAATTGGATATTGTTTATCATAATGCCTTAAGATTTGTGACTGGTTCAAGTGTGTTCATATGTGTGAATGAGCTTCAAGATATACTACATATGAAATCCGGACCATAAATCGCTATATTTAAAAATATTTTAACGACTGTTAATTTAGAACAGTGCACACGTTTTAACAACTGATTATGGTTTATACTGTTTTTGTGTGTCAGTGTTGTGACGTATTTATTATTATAATTAAAAATATATATATATATTTTTTGTGATTTTGTCGTATACTGCCTGTCTTGATCAGGACTCCCAGGCAGAAGAGATATTGTTGTATCTCAATAGAACATTCCTGGTTAAATAAATAAATAAATAAATAAATAAATAAAATGATACAATTTTTGGTAAATTTGTGGAGTTACTGCAAATTTAAAATGACAAATTACAGTTTTGTTGGCTCCTGTGACTAATCCCGACTCCACATTTCAGATTCTGTGGTGTCTATTGCAGAAGCTCACATTATGATATCCATGCTGAAACGATATATTGTGCAGGTCTTGTGCATACACTGTAAAAAATAAATCTGTTAAATTTACGGTAAAACAACGGCAGCTGTGGTTGCCAGTATTACAAGTACGGTACAAACCGTAAAAGTAATTTCAAATTTTTACAGTAAACTACCGTATTCCATTATTTCTTAATTGTAATATGTCTGTATTTTGAATTACCAACACCTACACATCTTTTGTTACACAGATAGACATGTTAGCCATATGCAGGTGGTGATGAGAAAGTTACTTAATGAACCAATGCTCATGACAAACTATTTTTCCCATAAGCAGAAAAGTGTATTGGTGTATAAAAGGCGCTCAGTGTCATTAAAGGCCTTTTAAGGCAAGTCATTTCACTCGGCGGCCATCTTTGAAACGCCTTTCGAGCAGTATGCTCACTTGCCAAGCTTACGATGACATTTCATATTATGAATAACCAATTAAAATGAAACAACAACTGTCTATTTAGTTTCATTTCTAAATGTTCGTATCACTCAAAATCTGCTGGTCCGAGCCCCTTCCCTGGAGAATTGTCATTCTATAGCGATCGCTGATTGGCTCCTGTACTAGAAGGCAAGACATATCAGTGATATGTCTTGTGTATTTTATAGTCTTTGGTGTCATTCACACAGCTACTAAACACCAGTATGGTAACACTAAAGTCATGAAATAAACATTGTTAATCAACATTAGATGTAACATTAATCTCTAATGTACATAACTGATGGGGAAACAACTAAAAAGATCTATAGTAATGTCATCAAAAAGCATAAAAAGTGACGTGCCATGCAGGGAATTCTGGGAAAGTCAATTTACAGTTATTCGCGGTATATTTTAAGGAAACATACTGTTAACCAGGTTACGGATTTTTACTGTAGCATTTTTACAGTTTGTTTTTTACAGTTGAAATCACAACCATTTTTTACAGTGTACATATTATTTGAGTTTAACACCATGACAATGTTTGATTTTAGTTAAAAATGCAGTCATAAACCATGTATACAAACTGAATATTCATTTAAAGTTAAGAGTTTGTGCATTGCAGCTCACGGTCTGGCTGTCCTTCATTGAGTCCAGCAGCTGTTTCTCTCAGTCCAGCATTCAGAAAACATCATCAGCTGCTATTAATGGACAAATAGCCCAGAATGCACCTTGTTGAGCAGTGAAGCGTCTACACTGATGTCATGTCATATGTATGTGAATGCGCAGACAGAGGCAATCCCAAACACTGATCCTCGTATTACGCTGTTGGACAGAGGCTGCTCTGCAGGCTTTACTGCTGCTTTGTTGTTGTCCGGTGGCACGTGTTCGCTGGTTGTCACAGTCGGACAATGCGTCTGTGTTGCTTTTGGGCGACTGGGGATTTGATGTGTGTTTTTGTTTTGTTTTTTCAATTGTTGTTTTGAAATGCGTATTTTAAAGTGACGTTCCAGGTTATTTTCAGCCCAATGGTGGTTATACAGTTGAAGTCAGAGTTATTAGCCCCCCTGTTTATTTCCCCCCAATTTCTGTTTAAAGGAGAGCAGATTTCTTTAACACATTTCTAAACATAAAAGTTTTAATAACTCATTTCTAATAACTGATTTATTTTATCTTTGCCATGATGACAGTGAATAATATTTGACTAGATATTAGACACTTCTATACAGCTTAAAGTGACATTTAAAGGCTTAACTAGGTTAATTAGGTTAACTAGGCAGGTTAGGGTAATTAGGCAAGATATTGTTTAATGATAGTTTGTTCTGTAGACAGTCGAAAAAAATATAGCTTAAAGGGGCTAATATTTTTGACCGTAAAAAATATAATAAAAAGGTCTAATAATATTGATCTTAAAATGTAAAAAAAAAGGAATTTTATATATAAACAAATTTAACTATTAGTCAAAGATAACCTAAGTAAACACATCATGCAGGTTTTAAATGAAGATTTGTATTTTTAAGAAACTACATAGCCCTAGGTAAAAACTTGTTTGCCCCTAAACCTTATAACTGGTTGAGCCATCCTTAGCATCAAAAACTGCAGTCAAGCCTTTTCAATAACTTGAAATGAGATTATTACAGCACTATGGGGGAATTTTGGCCCTCTCATCTTTACAGAATTGTTGTAATTCAGCCACATTGGAAGATTTTATAGCATGAACTGCCTTTTTAAAGTCATGTCACAGCGTCTCAATTGGATTCAGGTCAGGACTTTGACTACACCACTTCAAAGTCCATTTTGGTTTCTTCTGCTATTCAGAAGTAGACTTGCTGGTGTGCTTTGGATCACTGTCTTGCTGCAGAAACCTAGTTTGCTTCAGTTTAAGGTGTATATTTCAGCTTGAGGTCAATATTTTGATCAGCATTACTTACTGTCGGTAACCACAGTAATTTTCATCCCTCTAAAAATGAATATATATATATATATATATATATATATATATATATATATATATATATATATATATATATATATATATATATATTTAGCATCAAAAGTTGCAGGCATGGCAAGCATGACACTTTTTTCCAATCCACTAAATCTTAATTTTTCACTGCTTTTGTCCTGTAGTCCATGTGTGATCAGAATTACTTGCTGTCGATAACCACAGTAATTTTCATCCCTCTAAAAATGAATGAGGTCTAGTCATGTAGGTCAGTCTGTAAGAATTGTTGAAATAGTTTGTTAAGGTGGGTCTACTGTTCTGGTTTGAGAAATATTGGTTATGCATTGCTACTGGTCACGACATGACAGGATTATGACACCTGTCAGATTTAAACCCAACCCTCAAATGCAAATATGCAAATTACCGACACTCTAAGCACCCCTGATTGGCTATAAAGAGCAGATTCTTTTTAGAGTGCAGGACTGAAGTGGGATTTCCCATATTCCAGTGTCAAAAAGGTTTGGATATTTATAATGTACTCCAAAAAAACAAAAAAACACACACATTTTTGATGCACCATTTAAAAGTGTGATTGTTTTGTCAAGGTTTTGAAGCATATTATATTTACTATATATACAATATAAAAAAATTACACATGGTAATCAGTTGTTTATTCCTTTTATGGATGTAATCAAAGCATATTCATCAATAGGCCATCACACACCGGATGCGTCGCTCAGTGCCACGGCACGCACATGACAGTTGAAAGTATCGCACACCAGATGTGCACATTCACATGCTATTTTAAACAACTATTCAGATGGCGCTGTGTGGCGTGACAAAAATGAACAGTGTCCTGAGTCGTGGCTGGGCCGGTGTGTGTACCCTGATAGAAACCTATGTTTAGAATTCTAAAATGTATGGCGCTACGTGGCATGCCGCCGAGCAGCGCTTCTGGTGTGTGACCCCCAATGAGTCCAGATCATGTGAATGATTTTATTTAGCCATTATATTTGAAGCAGAAGGTCAGGTCTTGATTATGGGAAGTGTTTGCTTCCTCATATCAGCCGTTCATGGCTTCTCTTTTGTGACCTCTTGGATTAGTTGTTACTGCTCTCTCAAGGTAATTTGGTAGGCCGGCAACTCCTGGAAGGTTTCTTCACTGTCCCATGTTTTTGCCATTTGTATTCACCTTATTCTCCGCGTACGAGTGGGCACAGCCATTTGAATCATTTTGGCTCAAGACTTCCGGTCTCATTCACTTCCATTCATTTTTAGACGTTAAAAACAGCTCGTTTTGCTGCTCGATGTTGCAAACTGATATGTTCTTTTTATATTATTCTACTTTGTCTGTATTGTCATGCAAACAGTTGTTTGTAGAGTAAGTAGTTTGACTGTTTTCTGCCGTTTATTATTCCCAGTCATTTCTCCCATAGACAGCTAAATCGGAAGTTCTAAAACAATCGCAAAAATGAGCGCACTTCCGCATTGAAGAATAAGGTCAATATAATGGCTCTCACTGTGCGTTGCCTAAGCCTCAGAGCTTTAAAAATGGCTTTATAACATTTTCTAGCATGGTAGATTATTTTATTATTATATTCCTCATTTATTTTTGAATTTCCTTCTTCAATCTGGGAAGGGTGTCCAGCTTTATGTCCACATACACACACACACACACACACACGTTATTACATCTAGAGATATATAATTATTGAAATGTATTAAGTTTGTTACATGTTTTCATAATGTTTATGAATTGTCCTTATTGTGCATCTTGGTTTTCACAAAACTATTGAGCAGCACAACTGTTTTCAACATAGTAGTTGTTTATTCTGTGAATCAACATATTAGAAGTCGGGAAGCTTTGAATTGCAGGAATAATTTATATTTTCAAATATAGAAACATATAATTTATATATATATATATATATATATATATATATATATATATATATATATATATATTTATTTATTTATTTATTTATTTATTTATTTATTTATTTATTTATTTATTTATTTATTTTTATTTTTTTTTTAATTTTTTTGCATCAAAAGATGCAGGCATGGCAAGCATGACACTTATTTCCAATCCACTAAATCTTAATTATTCATTGCTTTTTTCTTTTGTCAATAACCACAGTAATTTTCATCCCTCTAAAAATGAATGAGGTCTAGTCATGTAGGTCAGTCTGTAAGAATTGTTGAAATAGTTTGTTAAGGTGGGTCTACTGTTCTGGTTTGAGAAATATTGGTTATGCATTGCTGCTGGTCATGACATGACAGGATTATGACACCTGTCAGATTTAAACCCAACCCTCAAATGCAAATATGCAAATTACCGACACTCTAAGCACCTCTGATTGGCTATAAAGAGCAGATTCTTTTTAGAGTGCAGAACTGTCACGAAGAGAAGTGGGATTTCCCATATTCCAGTGTCAAAAAGATTTGGATATTTAATATGTACTCCAACAAAAAACCACACACACATTTTGATGCACCATTTAAAAGCGTGATTGTTTTGTCAAGGTTTTAAAGCATGTTATATTTACTATATATACAATATGAAATACTACATATGGTAATCAGCAGCGTATCACAAATGCTGTGCACTGAGACATTTTGTTTATTCCTTTTATGGATGTAATCAAAGCATATTCATTAGTGAGTCTAGATCATGTGAATGATTTTATTCAGCCATTATATTTGAAGCAGAAGCTCAGGTCTTAATTATGGGAAACATTTGCTTCCTCATATCAGCTGTTCATGGCTTCTCACGGTCAGAATGGGAAGCATTGGTCAAAAAAAAAAAGCTCCCAGTATCCTCAGCAAGGTTTTTATTTTTTTATTTATTATTATTATTATTATTATTATTATATAACAATTCCATCACATAATAACGTTTAATGGTTTCCTTTTTATTATTCAATTGTGTAATTATTATACTATTAAGTCATAGCAGCTGCAGATCGTTGATAAACGTGCACTTCACCTGGACTACAATTCTGTCATTTAACGAACTACAAATTCCATCATGCACTTTGTGCACACCAGTTCCTGTTTCACTTTAAATAAACTCTAGGGTTGTCACGATACTGGATTTCGATACCAATCGGTACTGAAATTTTAAAAACGTCCAGTGTCCTTGTATCTGTGGTTGCGAGCTTCAGCTACTTGTACATTAAGGTAGCATTCAGAAAAAACAAAACACCAGCAAAGAAACTCAACACACAGGAACATAAAAATCTACTGCCAGATTGTATTTCAGAAGTGTTATCGCAAAGCAACACAAACAGCATGCAGAAGTATAAATGCACGGCAACGCACAAGGCAAGCACCGTGGGTCACGCCGATCCCTCGACGCGTAGGTATAAATCAGCCTATATAGACTGATTACAAAGACTTTAATTCCAGCGCACACACACATCTTGGCCGAGTCTTGTTTAACTGTTTTTGTGACACTACGACACATTTCCTTTGCCTTGTCTTGCCATGTTTGAGCCTCACTTTGTTCCATTGTTTACGTAGTTTGCTGTCTGGACCAATCTATTTGCCTGTGACTCGACTATTCTTTTGCATTATCTGTATGCTTGCATACCTGTCATTTTAGTATACATTTTGTATAAATTTCATACAGAAAGTCCTGTCTTGAAGATGATCTCTTTAATCACTGTAAAAACCATTCAATGCAGATAATGAGTTGCAATATAGTATTATATCTCTTCTTTGTTTCCTTCCATTGTGTGGCCTGTGAAATTTTGACCATCTCTTAACAGTCTTATATTTTAAAAGGGTGATGATTGAAGAGGTTATTTAATTTTTTGTTCACATCCTTTTTTTAATCTAATTTTTTTGCAATTCTTTAATACTTAATGTAAAAACACGATTTCTGTAAACTACCAAAACCTCCAGTTTTAGTCTTCAATACAACATAAAACATGATATCTGTTTTTGGAAATAAACTCTTCATATATATCCTGCAGCTGCAATGTAACGGGACCAGTGAGTCAGTATAGACTGAAGTATTATTAAATATTTGTGTCTCATACTGTATAATGCCACTTTGACATATTTAGACAGACATCTTTCCTCTTCATTAACTATAAAGAGCACCTGTAGATCAGCTACTGGTATTTAAAACAGCTAATGAAGTATTGTAGGAATCGCCACTGTAGGACTTATTTTTATGTTGTTTGTCTTATTTTCTTAGCATCTATATCAGCAATTTATCCAAAACTACTATTATATGTGCAGTTAACTCATTCTCCCGAATGTTTTTCACTTCTTCTTTAACTGGAAGCGTCTCAGTTTACCCTCTTAGTGAGCACCAGTACACCAGTTGTTTTATATTTCTACTAGGGATGTGACAAGATCTCGTATAATGAGATCTCGCGAGATTAAATCGCGACGAGATTTCTCGTCGAGATGAAAAGTTGTCTCGTGAGTTGTGATGTTATGGAGCGTAAGGGAGAAATTAGCATTGAAGATTGGATTTGAACTGCAAAGCAAGTGCTGTGCGCACACCTGGCAACCCAGGCTGAACCTTATAGTTGCGCTTCACTCGATTGGGCGGGTGGGTGTGACGTAACCACTTTTTTCACCGTTCAGAAGCTGCCGCATTCAACAGAGGCTACAACTGCAGCCACACGTTATGGTTTGTATCCATGCAATGAAATAGCACTTCAGATATACTGAAAGTCATAATTGTCTTAAACACAAATATAATTAAGACGTGGAGCATTCCTATTTTAGTAGCATTATTAAAGTGCAGTACAGACATGTGAAGACCGTAATCAAACTACAAACACCGTAAAGGACTTTTAGCCGCATTTTGTGACAGGACATACACACACAGCTGTTTTACACTATTCTCTGCGCACACACACCCACTGAATGAACTACTTGAGACTCATGATCATCACACGTTTATGCATTCCGGGAAACGCTGACACTTTTTGTTATTCTGCATGCCGCGTGCAGTATTAAACTACATTAAAACAACTCTCACCTATCAGTCCTTACGTCATAGTCACATCCAGTTGCTCAGAGATTGTCCCGGCTAAGGCATGAATGAAATCTTGCTGAATGAAAGTAAAACTTAAAAATGAAATGCCAAAAATTACATACATTTTTTAAAAGTTCAGATTGTGGAATGGAGTTTGATTTCCCATGTGAAACTGTACAGGGGAGAAGCCAGTCAGTAGAGTTTATAGCTAAATATTTTGCAGTGTTTGCATGTCCTGTACAGCATTCACCTAAACAGAAATCAAATACAATTCATTGCAATTTTTAAAAAAAAAAAGCACCTGTTTTGCATTTTGTGATTTAAAAAAAAATCTAGTTAAAGAAAAATCTAATTTCATTCATTTATTAGCAAATATTGTTCTAATATTAAAATTATAAATAAAATACTATTTTCCACTCACATAGGCTATTAGCAAAATATTTTGCAGTGTTTGCATGTCCTTTACTGCATAGAATTAATTAAAATAGAAATAAAATACCATTCATTACATGTTGATTTTTAAAGAAGCATCTAAATAGTTTTGCTTTTTGTCAATTAAAAAAAAATTATAGTTGCATAAAAGACTAAGCCAGCACAGAGACTAAGAATGATTATGAGCTGTAGGCTTCATATTCCTGTTTTTGGATAGATATTTTATTCCATCTCATTTCTTAAGCAAAGATGCTAATGCCTAAATGTACACTTTACTGTCATTATATATTAATGGTCTTAGCATTGTACAGTGTACCATGTTCAATGATGGTTAACCTGCTCTCAAATATACCCATGCCATTTGCCTGATATTTTCTTTGTGTGTTGCATAACTTCCATCCATACTCCAAGCTTTGACCACCTTAATTAATTTTCTGTTCTGATCTCAAGCTTGCAAATAACATTTACATTGTCATTTAGTCATTTAGCAGACGCTTATATCCAAAGCGACTTACGAATGAGGACAAGGAAGCAATTTACACAACTATAAGAGCAACAGTGAATAAGTGCTATAGGCAAGTTTCAGGTGTGTAAAGTCTAAGAAGCAAAGCATTAGTAATGTAATTATTTTATTTTTATTTATTTTTATTTTGAGAGAGTACAGTTAGTGGTATAGCCAGAGAGGCAGTTGCAGATTAGGAAGGAAATAACTGAGAAAGCATCAATCTGAGGCCACATTAAGATGTCATCATGGAGACTTTTTACAAAGTATTTTACAGTATTTTAAAAATACAAGACACTAAAGTATTTTGATACAAAATATAACCACATTTTCATAAACACCATTAAACACAAATTAACAAAATACTATTTTGTATTTTAAATACAGATTTGAAATACATGTATCATAAGTACTGCCCTTACCTGCCTGAATGTACCCGATTGCTCCTGTATCTGACCATTGACTAAAACCTGCAAATATCTGTAAGTTACACAGATATTTACCATAGTCATTTTACAGTTGAAATCACTAACATTTTTTACAGTGTTTTGCATGCAGTCCATGTTATTATTATTATTTTTTTAAAGCATCTTTATTGGGATATTGTATCCCCCTATAATCCACCTTAACTGCACTACATCCAAGCTGCGTGTGATTTGTATGTTAAAGCCTCAGGGAAGGCAGCAAACGGAAGCATCAAATTTCTCTTATCCAGTGAATTGCTCCAGGAAGCTGCGATATTGATTTCTGTTCCATGCTGTATTAAAAGTGCTGTGTCCTGAACACATCTTAATGTAACCAGTGCTTCCTGCTACTGGTTTATTCATCTGAATGCCAGACGATCCATAATGCACCTCTTCCTGTCCGTCAAGTATGGTTAATGTGTTTTTGTGACACGCAAAGTAACCTCTACCCATGTCGAACGGCCCCCGCGCCTGCTGAGGCATCACATTGTCTTCAGTTTTGATAAATGATTCAAATGATTTGTGTGGTCACAAGTAGGTCTTAAAAAGCATGGTCTTGTATGTGTTAGCTGTGAAGTATTAGCAAACAGGTTTATGCGAACTGGACTGCTTGAGATTAGATTAGCCTGCAGCAGGGCTGTTTTTCAGAGCTCAATGCAAATCACTGTCCTGCTGCTCATGATATTACACTGATGCAGGATTCTCAATGTAATAAGACCGTAGATGGGGTCTGGTTTCAGACAATAAAATATATTCTGACAGTCAGACAGATGGACACTCAGCTCACTATATTATTATTATTATTATTATTATTATTATTATTATTATTATTATTATTATTATTATTATTATTATTATTATTATTATTATTATTATTATTATTGTTGTTGTTATTGTTATTATTATTATTATTGAATAGAATTTGTTTTATTATTGTTATTTTATTATTATTATTATTATTATTATTATTATTATTATTATTTGTTTTATTGCTGTTATTAAATATTATTAATTAAAAATGGTATGATGATTAATATTTATTATTATTATTATTATTATTATTATTTTTGTTGATGTTGTTGAATCCAGTATTTGTTTGTTGTTGTTTAATTGAATGTGTTGTTGTTGTTGTTGTTGTTGTTGTTGTTGTTGTTGTTGTTTTATTATTTATATTATTATTTGTTAAATTAAAAAAAAAATTGAATATAGTATTGGTTTTATTATTATTATTATTATTATTATTATTATTGAATATAAGTTTTGTTTTATTGTTATATTTTTATTGAATATAATATTTTATTTAATTGTTGTGTTGTATTTAATTTTTACATTTAATATAGTATTGGTTTTATTATTATTAATAAAAATAATATTATTATTATTATTATTATTGAATATAGTATTTGTTTTATTGTTATTATATTTTTAATTGAATATAGAATTTGTATTATTATCATTATTATTATTATTATTATTATTATTATTATTATTATTATTATTATTATTATTATTGAATATAGTATTTGTTTTATTGTTATTATATTTTTAGTTGAATATAGAATTTGTATTATTATTATTATTATTATTACTATTATTACTATTACTGTTATTATTATTATTACTATTATTATTATTATTATTATTATTACTATTATTATTATTATTATTACTATTATTACTATTATTATTATTATTATTATTATTATTATTATTATTA
The DNA here is from genome assembly GCF_903798145.1 of Danio aesculapii. NCBI lineage: Eukaryota > Metazoa > Chordata > Actinopteri > Cypriniformes > Danionidae > Danio > Danio aesculapii. The sequence continues at coordinate 43,421,507 of NC_079442.1, read as the reverse complement.
TTATTATTATTATTATTATTATTATTATTATTACTATTATTATTACTATGTGTAAAATATAAATAAAGTTTTTTTGTTTAATATATAACAATTTCATTTACATAATTACCAAAAATGTTATTTATCAAATGTTAAATTTCATAAAGTCTTTTAATTTTGTAGTTTAAGTTGGAAAAGTTAACACAAAAAAATCTATAAAAAATATAAATATAAAACAAATTGGGATGGTGACACAAATTTACAATGAATCAAAATGTTCAAATGTTCATTTCAGTCATTTCATCACTAGTCGTCTGTTTACTTTACGGTCATTAATTTAATTCATATATGCATGTTTAGTCAAAAGTTTTCAAATCTTAAACTATCTTAAAATATTTATGTTTTTTTTATTTGTGTGCTTCGTTTTAATGTTACTAAATGCAACATTTGTAAAGTCAGCATAAACTGGATGTCGCTGCAGGTTTTATCTCAAGCGTATTTCCAACTGAAAAGTTACTTTGAGCAAGGGCGAGCGACGACAAAACAGATTTATTTTGATTTTGAGTTCTGCTAAGTAATTACATTTCGCACTGTTATTAAAGTATGACAGCGTACTTTAAATGTACAGTAACCTAATCTAAGCTAAATGTAAAGCTAAAATGTCAAAGCCCCAACATCAAGCAAATCTAAAAATACAAACACAATCCTTCAGATCTACCTCTACTTAGCTAGTACACTATATTTATTGTTTATTTTTATATTTATTTACTGTATGCTATTTTTTTATGACCAAAAATACAGGTTTAGCCTTTTCCCGAAAGAAATAGAAGGCTTTAGTAATTACAGAACTTGTGGAAAGTAATCTGAAAAACAGCATCTGAAATGTTTTTCTAAGAGTGAATAGAAGAAAGAGAGACGTTTCATTGAGGGCAGTATTTCTTTTATCCGTCAGATCCTGATGTGTCTCATGTGGAAAGTGCTGCTTTGCGTTTATGGTAAACTCTGGGCATATTTTTAACATGCGTGTATTTTAAGCTGTGTGTTTTTCATGGTCAGCGGTCGTTTGCTGTGCGGTGCCAATGTCATGACATCTCTTACAGGCATTTTTTCCTGTTTTAAATGGAGCGATTCTGTTGACTTCCCGTTTTTGCTTACGAGCAAAGCGGCGAACACTGAGATCTGAGGAAGAAGGAAATGTACCTCCTTCGGGACAGGAATGTTCTGTGATTTTACTTCATCCTCTGTCACCTGCTTATGCAACATTTTCATATAGACAAGCAAAATAGAGCGGAAACAAGTTTGCCACTGATACATTTGGCGGAATGGAGTCTTGTTAAGATAATCTTTCATTCTGCTGTAATTGCCTGGAATGCATATTTATGTATTTCCAATGACTTTTGACCTGTTTTAATGAATATTTATCGTTGGTAGTCATGAATATGTATTTAAACACTCATGCATTGCATCTGAATCTTGGAAATTACTGTGTTTACATGGTCTTTGTGGCTTACAAAATCTCTAAGATTGGTAAAAGTTGGATAAACTATTTTTGCAAGCCACACGCAAATGCTTGACGCAAAATACATTTAATTTAATGCACCTCTCTGTGATACAGATACTGCATATTCTAGGGCTAGGCGATTAATCTGAATGAAATTGCAAACTTGATTGATGATCATCTCAGGGAAGCAAGGTTATGTGTTTGAACTGCTTCGAGTCAGATTGACTACAGAATCACCCCAATGGAAGGATTTGTTTAAACCCCTCGAGTTATGAAGTGAATTTTGGGTAAAAACGTGTTATGATACAGTTGAAGTCAGAATTATTAGCTCCCCTGAATTATAAGCCCCCCAGTTGATTTTTTTCCCCCAATTTCTGTTTAGCGGAGAGATGATTTCTTCAACACATTTCTAAACATAATAGTTTTAATAACTCATTTCTAATAACTGATTATTTTATCTTTGCCATGATGACTGTAAATAATATTTTGCTAGATATTTTTAAAGACATTTCCATACAGCTTGAAGTGACATTTAAAGGCTTAACTGTTTAATTAGTTTAACTAGGCAGGTTAGGGTAATTAGGCAAGTTATTGTATAATGATGGTTTGTTCTGTAGACTATCGGAAAAATATATAGCTTAAAGGGGCTAATAATTTTGACCGAAATATGTTTTTAAAAGATAAAATAAAAACTTTTTTTATTCTAACCAAAATAAAACAAATAAGACTTTCTCCAGAAGAAAAAATATTATCAGACATGCTGTGAACGTTTTCTTGCTCTGTTAAACATCATTTGGGAAATATTTAAAAAAGAAAAAAAAATTCAAAGGGGGTTTAATAATTCGGATTTCAATTGTATGTGGACATTTCACATGCAGCGTTTACTAATCAGCTGTAGAAACAGCTGTGATTATTACAAAATGATTATGTTAATGTTGTTTTAAATCAATTTTGACGATCTTAAACAATTTTGCATGGTTCACCATTTGTACTACAACTCTGTTTAGTACTGAAAACGCTGCTTCATTTGATAGAACCGACTAGACTAGAACATAGTCTGTTTAAAGCAAATCATTTCAGTTGACAGCCATCTTTGAAAGGCTAATCGGGTAGTATGCAGTTTGAATGGGGAAGTATCAAATTTTCCAAAACCGTTTGCCAAGCTTACGATAAAATTTTCAATTAATATTGGAATTACTAATAAAATTTAACAACTATTTTCTATTTTATTTTATTTGTTTCTGAACTTTGGAATCACAACAACAACAAAAAAATTTTTTCCAGATTTTCCAGCCTGATCCAACGAGGAAACAAAACTATTTTACGTATTGTCAGTTTAGTGGCTAATAACAGTAGTCGTACAAAATGTACAGTTTTAAAAAGGAGGCGTAGCACCCAACCAAGCCCCTAAACCCAACCTTCATTGGGGATAAGTAAATCATACTAAATTCTATGAATGAAATCATACAAGTTAGCCACTCAATCAAAAAGTTACGAATTGCCATGAGATAATGTTGAATTTCCCAAGCTAATGCACATGCGCGCTAACAGGGAACACGATCTCATCACTAACCTCATTTATGACCATCTTTAGATGATGCGATCAGACATCAGTCTGTCATTCATATATCTATTGTAAGAATCAGTAACTTTCATTAACTTTTCAAGATCATCCAACTTGCTCTTGGGCTCCTCCCAAAATGAAAGCGACCTTTTTGTTTACAAGTTTGCAGGTGTTCAAGTGGTTTGCGTCATGTGATTTACATTTGATTGGCGGAGGACTGACTTGACCTCATGTTCGTCAGTCTATAGAGAATGATGATCGTTTTCTTTACTAGAAGGTGGCGCTTTGTTTGCTTGAGCTGCCATATTGACCAATTCACTAAACACAAACTATACAAGTGACATGTCTTGAGTATTCCATAGGCTACATCCAACTACTATATAGTACAATAAAACAAAATGCGAGCCCGAGAGGATGACTGATAAAACAGTATGCGAGAAGTTCCCGGATGATCTACTACTTACTGCGAGGTTATGCATGCCATGATGCTAAGTGGGAGAATTCATCAACAGGAATTAAGCAATGCAACTGGCATGGGTAGGTCATGTGATAATGACAAATGGCGGATGAAGTACATCCGAGCTCCATTCATACTACTCTCATTCATTCTGGCTGTTTCTCAATTGCAAGAATGCGTCCTTTGAGAAATGAGATGCTGCGTTCTTCCTGTTGGTCACATGACCTTCACACATTTTAACAAAAAATTATTTAAACATTACAGCATTCATACTACGATTTATTGCTTATTCCTTAAAAATAATATGGTTTCCTCTACATTCATTCTTCTGTGGCGGGGTGCCAGACCAACAATCATCCTGCCACGGCTACATTAGAACTTCTCATTCAAATCATTCAGTTGTTGTTTTTTTAATAGCGGATTATAATCGCACCAAAATGTATTAAAAGGTAAGTGCATTATAACAGCGCAATTTTTTTCAGTAATCATAGTAGTGCTGTGCCTTATTTGTTTAACCATTTAAGGCAACATGCTAACTGACTGACAGGTGCGTAGTGCATGAGGCTAGCAAACATGACGTAGCTTTCAGTTAAGATGAACAGTTTATATAAATATACTTTATTTATAGATAAAGGTCTATGGTTTTGCTTGCAATGACTTTATCTTGCTGGAGTTTATAGCCGTTTCACTTTACTTCAGGACGCATTAATGCCGCTCTGTAGGCCTATTGGAGACATTCATAAATATTCCTAGCAAATCTAATAAATGAGAGCGCACAAGAAAATCTGCACTTGAGCAGCGAATATTTGAGGGCGTGCAAGAAGTTTTGTGCACAAACAGAGGAAATCCCCATCTCGACTTGTAATACTGCGCTCACGACATTTGTCATTGAAATAATGCCATTGGAAGTTGATGGATCTGTACAAAAGGCTGCCGGCACAGCTGGAAAAAATACTAGAGGAAACACTGAAATAACATGCACAAAACCCTTACAAATATGCTTTGCACTATACAAATACAACAGATTTTAAAATGAATTTCAGCAAATAAACACCCTTAATGTGTTTATGCCTTTGTTAAGATTTTTATGTGAATTTTGCTTTTATCTTCTCATTTAGGAAAATTTCTGTAAAAATATTTGTTATGTGTGAACTTTTTAATAATAAATAGCTATATAAATCGCTGTGCTTCCCATCTTTTATCTTCAATGACTTTTGGGACTTCTTAAGCGAGTTCTTCGCTTAAGTCTTCACTGATGCATCTTGGATATCAAGAACGCATCCAGGTTCTTTCACACGTCCTCCATTTTTGCGGTCTTGAGTATTGGAACTGAATTTTGGCCGTTGATGATGATACACGAGTACACAAGGATGCAATATTGCTTATGAACACATATTAGGTAATAACCACTGTATAGAACTACACTTACCGGCCACTTTATTAGGTACACCTTACTAGTACCTTGTTGGGCCCCCTTTTACCAGAACTGCTTTAATCCATAGATTTAAGGTACTGGAAATATTCCTCAGAGATTTTGGTCCATATTGACATGATAGAATCACGCAGTTGCTGCAGATTTGTTGGCTGCACATTCATGATGCGACTCTACTGTTCTACCACATCCCAAAGGTGCTCTGTTGGATTGAGATCTGGTTATTGTGGAAGCCATTTGAGTACAGTGTACTCATTGTCATGCTTTCATGTTGTTGACATTAAATTCTGACCCTATCATCCGAATGTCGAAGCAGAAATCGAGACTCATCAGACCAGGGAACGTTTTTCCAATCTTCTATTGTTTAATTTTGGTGAGCCTGTGTGAATTGTAGCCTCAGTTTCCTGTTCTTAGCTGACAGGAGTGGCATCCAATGTGGTCTTCTGCTGCTGGAGCTCATCTGCCTCAAGGTTGGGCGTGTTGCATTCAGAGATGCTTTTGCATACCTCAGTTGTAATGATGAGTAGTTATTTGAATTACTGTTACCTTTCTATCAGTTCGAACTAGTCTGGCCATTCTCCTCTGACTTCTGGCATTAACGTGGCATTTGCGCTCTCAGAACTGCCACTCACTGGATATTTTCTCTTTTTCGGACCATTTTCTGTAAACCCTAAAGATGGTTGTGCGTGAAAATCCCAATAGATCAGCAGTTTCTGAAATACTCAGACCACGCCAGGCACCAACAACCATGCCACCTTCAAAGTCACTTAAATCCCCTTTCTTCACCATTCTGATGCTCGGTTTAAACTGCAGCAGATTGTCTTCACCATATCTACATGCCTAAATGCATTGAGTTGCTGCCATGTGATTGGCTGATTAGAGTTTTGCATTAACGAGCAGTTGGACGTGTACCTAATAAAGTGGCCGGTGAGTGCAAATAGAACATAAACAGTATAGAATGTACTTTTCTAATGATCATGTAGTAAATTTAAATTCAAATGTAGGCCCTTTGACTAGAAGCAGCTTTACTGACATAATGCATATTAAAATTGCCTTTAATTGCCTGGGCCTAACATACTGTACACTATTATCAATGATAATGATAATCGTGGATAATTTTTTTGGTTTGTTTTGCTCTAGGTAAAAGTGTAAAACATCACTATTGCACCACACCTTCCACATGACAGCCGCTCACACAGTGACTTACAATGCACGAGATCTGAATCGTCTAAAATGTGATTTACAGTAAACAGCCTGAGGGAGGCCATCATGCTTAATGGTGTGATCCACGTAAGCCACGTCGCAGGAGAACATGTGTGAAAGCCATGTAAAAGTACAAGGGTATCAGTATCTGTTGCTCCACCCTGCCATCTCCACCTCCTCCTGTTGCGCTCTGAAAGCTGATCGGCCGGAGCGGAGGAAAAATGAGCAGGCCGCTATTTTTAGACTCACTGGCAGGTGGACAGAACCAGAACATATCTATATATAGAGCCGAGAGGTAGCGGTGTATGCTGGGACTGACTGTACGTCATGGAGAAGCCCAGAGTGATGGCCTTTGACCTGTCCTACGCTTCCCGTATATATCAGTCACCTTCTGTTGGGGTGTCTGTCACTGCGTCTGGCACTGAGGGCTTGTGGGAGGCTGATTGGGCAGACGCAGCGTGAATTATTGAGCAGATGGGGAGTTTCTGCGAGGAGAATGTCATGGCTTCGTGTCACATTTCACCTTGCTCATAAACCTCGGCTTTATGTGTGTTCCCGCTCTGGCAGTCACACCGATTCCTCATTTATTTATAATTCACATCACTGCGAAGAATGGCAGAGGAAGAGCTAGACAAATTGGAACTACAATAATCCTGTTATTATTAGTGGTACATTAGGTACATTATTGGTATACAGTTGAAGGATATGAAATAACTATTATTTAATTCATGTGACTATTGTTAATGTGAAATTGACATATTATTTGACACATTTTACGTCATAGTTGTAATAACTAATTTTTAATAACGAATTTCTTTTGTCTTTGCCATGATTGACTGCGCATAATATTTTACTAGTTATTTTCCATGATATTAATATTGGGCTTAAAGGTCTCGTGAAGTGCTTTGAAATAGACATTTTTATTCGATAATTGAAGTAATCTCAATGGAAACACAAAATTTGGTGGGACATAGCAGGGCTCGAATTAACCTTTTTGCTTGGTAGCACTTTAAAAATTTAGGCGCACCAGACAAAATTTTGTCACACCCAACAATTATCGCACCGTTACTACAAGTTTTATATAAACCGATTTATTGCATTTGAAATCAACACTAATCAAAACTAACAAGAAAAAAAAATGGATGCGTGAGGAAAATATGTCTCAACGAAATCCCGTTCTCACAAGAAAATACATTTTTATAACATAATTGAGTGACCAAAAGATACACGGACCGCTCACCGGCCTTGCACGCACTGCTTGACATGAATAAATCTGTTAACGATAACTGTGCTGTGTTCTCACGGGTGGTGTCTGATGTTGCACAGATGCTTTTGACATATACCTTATTATTTGCATACGTAATTTTAATAGCAATACCGGTCTTTTCATGAGCTTCAATATTAGCTTAATCTTAGTCAGTCCAAGCCCTTTTGCGATGGTGTATGTGGTTAAATTTTACATATAGCTGCCACTTGCACGGCTGACAGTATCTGGCGATTAAATGGATTAAACAGAACCTCTCATGCATAAAATGTGTAGATATGGCAAACAGTTAACATTACCTGAAAATTCTTTCTCTTCAAAAAGTGTGGATGGTGGATTAACATTCACCACATGAGCACTAATCAGATGTGCCATTATTTGTAGCTTTAGGTGGTTTCTAAAACAAAATCTGTCAGTGTTGTTTTCATTCTCTCATCTTCAGCGCTTTACATTTTCGTGGTTGTAGCTCAGCTCTCCCTGTCATCTCAAGGCGGAAGGTGTTGACTGAGTGACTGACAGCTGATTTTAACCAATCCATTCGCGTTCAGTTCTAGAGCAGTGGGCCAATAAGAAGAGCGCGAAGGTGTGGCAAGCATTACAGGCTTTGTTTACTGCAGCAATTTGGCATGACAACAGTTTTAAACTGTTCCTGAGCGCTGCGTTTCACAGCTCTGCCAGTGAAAGTGGTTGAGCTCAAGCCCATCAAATGAAAAGCAAATAAGAAGTGTCCTGAAGGGGGCGGGGCATGTCAGATACTAGAGAGCATTTGATTGGTCAAGATTTGATGAAAAACTAAAATATGGGGTGACGTGAATAAAACAGTTCATCCAATTAGGCAGAAGTAACAAACTACAAGCTTTACATGTTTATATCAGTTTTATATCTTCTATACACAAATTGTCACTGTTTTGGAGGACACTAGCTCATAGATATCTTCACTAACAATACATGATAACCACCAAAAAAACTTTATTTTAATTTCATGGAACCCTTTTAGTACAATTTAAAGGCTCAAAGAGGTTATTAGGTTAACTTGGCAAGTCAGGTAAATTCTTCTATCAAAAAATTAAAAAATTATCTAAAAGAAGCTAATAATATTGTATTGGCTGATAATTTTATATACATAAAAATATACAAAAAATGCTATTATTTCTGCCAAGCTTTTGATCAGTTGAAAGAAAACTCATCACACTTATAGAATGACAATGTTGGGAAAAAATAAACGGACAGTCCCACACACTTTTAATGCTTGCTCAAATTTAGATTAAATGTTACATTTCTGTCTCCTGACTTTATCAGGCATATACACACATTGGAAATCACAACATATTAAAGGTAACAATGATCAGTAAATATCACTGATATCCCAGCCTGATCTCATAAGAAACGTAAGTATTTTACGTTTTGTCAGTTTAGTGGCTAATTCAGTCGTATAAAATTGTACGATTTTTAAAAAGAAGGCATGGCACCCAACCCCACCCATAAACTTAACCGTCATTGGGGGATGAACAAATCATACTAAATTGTACGAATTAGATTGTACAAATTCATACGACTTAGCCACTAAATCAAAGTTACGAATTGCCATGAGATTGTGTTGGATATCCAGTGTTGGGGAAAGTTACTTTAGAAGTAACTAAATGACATAGACATCTTAAAATTATGAATAAAATATTCAGTTAAAACTAATTATTTATACATTAAAGCATGTGTATTATAGTTTTTACATGACATTTAGTTAATTTAACTAACCTTAGTAATAAGTGTGAGAGACGAGAGTTAGTTGCTGCTTCAAGGTCCTCTTTGTTGTCTCAGGATGCTCTGCAGTCCTCATGGTAACTCAACTCTCTCAACTGCCACTCGGAATTCAGAAAATGCAGCTAAACTGTTCAGTGCAAACTCACTATAATTTTATTTCAGTAATTCAAACACGGTGTATATACACATAGAAATATAAATAAACAAATAAAAGTGAAACGCATACAAATAATTTACTTTGTGACTCAAACTATATGTGGGATGGTCACAAAGTAATGCATTGCAATATTAAGTTACTCCCAAAAAAGTAACTACTTGCGTCAGTTAGTTACTTTTTATGGTAAGTAATACGTTACATTACATTACTTATTTTTGCATTACTTTTTTCTGACCTGGCTGAGGATCTCTTTCAAAATTTGCAGGGTTTTTTTTTTTTTAAATAGAGGAGCTCTCTAATTAAAAAACACTCTATAACCTTCATTTACCTTTAAAAATAAAAAATAAAAAATAAAATTAACACAGGATAATGTTATCTTCTGAGAACGTCCTGACCCCAGAGCTATACATGTCATATATACAGATTAATAAAAGTTTAAAGTAATGCATTTGCTTTTTTTTTTTTTTGTACTTTTTGTCAGTAAAATCACTATCCATTCCGATAATCCTCTGTCTTTTGCAATATTTGCATCGCAGAAATGTAAGGCCCTGCCATCTTCATTTCTGTCTGTTCCTGCATTCTCCTATTGCGTGAGTGATTCATCATGACTGCATTCTATTAATTCAGCACTTGTTTTAAAAGTGAATTAGCTAAAACTAAAAACTAAAAAATAACTCCCATTGCTTTTAAAAAGTAATAATATTTAGTTACTTTTAAAAAAATGTAATGTTACTTTACTTGTAAAGTGATATTATTACGTAACTCGCGCTGCTTGTAATGCATTACCCCCAACACTGCTGATATCACCATGTGAGTAATCATAATCTAACAAAAACATCCTTTGCCCATACAGAAAAAAACTTCCATGACAATGCTTCTGTATTTAATCCCAAAAGTGAGAATACATTTTTATAAAAACTTCGTAATGCTTCATACTTTAGTCTCACGCCAAACTGAAAGAAATAAAACTTTATACAAGAAGAAGAATAAACATTACAAGAAATGCTGTGAAAATGTCTTTGCT